>NW_022995376.1:27459025-27508744 GCF_004354385.1 Drosophila innubila
TTTAATAAACTCCTTTATATCATAATTAGTATAAAAACAACACTTAAACTTGATTCTGAGACGTTTCATTTTCTTGTCAAAATTCTGGGAAATTGAACGAAAATTTTCACTTGTAAAGTGCTAGATCCAAGTTGACCAAAAGTCAAACAGTCATAACTTTGTTAAAACTGAACCGACTTTTAAGCTGAATGTCATTTTTAATCATGGTTTGGCATCTTAAATCATTTGCATTTAAATTTTATTAATATTTTAATAAATTTAAAAATTTATGCTAGAGTTCGATATTGATGGTAATACTCCCCTTTGATATTTTGAAAATTGAAAATATTAAACCTCAAGTTTTCACTTTTAATAAACTCCTTATATCATAATTAGTATAAAACAACACTTTAAACTTGATTCTGAGACGAATCATTTTCTTGTCAAAAATTATGGGAAATTGAACGAAAATTTTGACTTGTAAAGTGCTAGATCCAAAGTCTGACCAAAGTCAAACAGTCATAACTTTGTTAAAACTGAACCGACTTTTAAGCTTAATGTCATTTTAATCATGGTTTGACATCTTAAATCATATTGCATTTAAATTTTATTAATATCTTAATAAATTTAATAATTTATGCTAGAGCTCGATATTGATGGTAATACTCCCCTTTGATATTTTGAAAATTGAAAATATTAAACCTCAAGTTTTCACTTTTAATAAACTTCTTATATCATAATTAGTATAAAGCAACACTTTAAACTTGATTCTTGAGACGTTTCATTTTCTTGTCAAAAAATCATGGAAATTGAACGAAAATTTTGACTTCATAAAGTGCTAGATCCAAAGTCTGACCAAAGTCAAACAGTCATAACTTTGTCAAAACTGAACCGACTTTTAAGCTTAATGTCATTTTAATCATGGCATTGATAGAATTAGATTTCAATGGTAATACTCCCTTTGATAATTTGAAAATTGAAAATATTTAATCTAAGTTTTCACTTTTAATAAACTCCTTATATCGTTATTATTTTTAAAGTGCGAGATCCAAAGTCTGACCAAAATCAAACAGTCAACTTTGTCAATTTAGAGCCGATTTTTTAAGAGGAATGTCATTTTGATCATGGTTTGGCCTCTAACTAATTCTGCATTCAAATTTTATTAATTTAAAAAAAAAAGTTATTATGCTAGAACTAGATATTGATGGTAATACTCCCTTTGATATTTGAAAATTGAAAATTTTAAATCTCAAGTTTTCACTTTCAATAAACTCCTATATCATAAGTATAAACCAACACTTTAAACTTGATTGAGACGTTTTATTTTCTTGTCAAAACCATTGAAATTGAACGAAAATATTTGACTTGTAAAGTGCTAGATCCAAAGTCTGACCAAAGTCAAACAGTCATAACTTTGTCAAGTTTGAACTGATTTTCAAGAGGAATGCTTTTTGATCATGGTTTGGCATCTAAATTCATTTGCATTTCAAATTTTATTATATCCTAAAAAAAAAAATTATATATGTTAATTTCCCTTTGATATTTTGAAAATTGAAAATATTAAACCTCAAGTTTTCACTTTAATAAACTCCTTATATCATAATTAGTATAAACAACACTTTAAACTTGATTATGAGATGTTTCATTTTCTTGTCAAAAACCATTGGAAATTGAACGAAATATTTTATGTAAAGTGCTAGATCCAAAGTCTGACCAAAGTCAAACAGTCACAACTTTGTCAAATTTGAACTGATTTTCAAGAGAAATGTTATTTTAATCATGGTTTGGCATCTAAATTCATTCTGCATTCAAAATTTATTAATATCCTAAAAAAAAATTATATATGTTAGAGTTCGATATTGATGGTAATACTCCCCCCTTTGATATTTTGAAAATTGAAAAGATTAAACTTCAAGTTTTCACTTTTAATAAACTCCTTATGTCATAATTAGTATAAAACAACACTTTAAACTTGATTATGAGATGTTTCATTTTCTTGTCAAAAATCATTGAAATTACGAAAAATTTGACTTGTAAAGATCCAAAGTCTGACCAAATCAAACAGTCATAATCTCAAATTTGAACTGATTTTAAGACGAAATGTTTTTTTGATCATGGTTTGGCATCTAAATTCATTCTGCATTCAAATTTTATTAATTTAAAAAAAAGATTTATAGAATTCGATATTGATGGTAATACTCTCCTTTGATATTTGAAAATTGAAAATTTTAAATCTCAAGTTTTCACTTTTAATAAACTCCTTATATCATAATTAGTATAAACCAACACTTTAAACTTGATTATGAGACGTTTCATTTTCTTGTCAAAAATCATTGGAAATTGAACGAAATATTTGACTTGTAAAGTGCTAGATCCAAAGTCTGACCAAAGTCAAACAGTCATAACTTTGTCAAATTTGAACTGATTTTCAAGAGGAATGTCATTTTGATCATGGTTTGGCATCTAAATTCATTCTGCATTCAAATTTTATTAATATCCTAAAAAAAAATTATATATGTTAGAGTTCGATATTGATGGTAATACTCCCCCCTTTGATATTTTGAAAATTGAAAAGATTAAACCTCAAGTTTTCACTTTTAATAAACTCCTTATATCAGAATTAGTATAAAACAACACTTTAAACTTGATTATGAGATGTTTCATTTTCTTGTCAAAAACCATTGGAAATTGAACGAAATATTTGACATGTAAAGTGCTAGATCCAAAGTCTGACCAAAGTCAAACCGTCACAACTTTGTCAAATTTGAACTGATTTTCAAGAGAAATGTTATTTTAATCATGGTTTGGCATCTAAATTCATTCTGCATTCAAAATTTATTAATATCCTAAAAAAAAATTATATATGTTAGAGTTCGATATTGATGGTAATACTCCCCTTTGATATTTTGAAATTGAAAGATTAAACTTCAAATTTCACTCTTAATAAACTCCTTATATCATAATTAGTATAAAACAACACTTTAAACTTGATTATGAGATGTTTCATTTTCTTGTCAAAGACCATTGGAAATTGAACGAAATATTTGACATGTAAAGTGCTAGATCCAAAGTCTGACCAGAATCAAACAGTCATAACTTTGTCAATTTAGAGCCGATTTTTAAGAGGAATGTCATTTTTTTTCATGGTTTGGCCTCTTAATTAATTCTGCATTCAAATTTTATTAATTTAAAACAAAAGTTATTCCTGCTAGAACTAGATATTGATGGTAATACTCCCCCCTTTGATATTTGGAAAGTTGAAAATTTTAAATCTCAAGTTTCTTTTAATAAACTCCTAATATTATAATAAGTATAAACCAACACTTTAAACTTGATTCTGAGACGTTTTATTTTCTTAAATCATTAAAATTGAACGAAATATTTGACTTGTAAAGTGCTAGATCCAAAGTTTGACCAAAGTCAAACAGTCATAACTTTGTCAAGTTTGAACTGATTTTCAAGAGGAATGTCATTTTGATCATGGTTTGGCATCTAAATTCATTCTGCATTCAAATTTTATTAATATCTAAAAAAAAAATTATATATGTTAGAGTTCGATATTGATGGTAATACTCCCCCCTTTGATATTTTGAAAATTGAAAAGATTTAAATCTCAAGTTTTCACTTTAATAAACTCCTTATATCATAATTAGTATAAAACAACACTTTAAACTTGATTATGAGATTTCATTTTCTTTAAAAATCATTGGAAATTGAACGAAATATTTGACATGTAAAGTGCTAGATCCAAAGTCTGACCAAAGTCAAACCGTCACAACTTTGTCAAATTTGAACTGATTTTCAAGAGAAATGTTATTTTAATCATGGTTTGGCATCTAAATTCATTCTGCATTCAAAAATTATTGTCAAATTAGAGCTAATTCTTAAGAGGAATGTCATTTTGATCATGGTTTGGCCTCTTAATTAATTCTGCATTCAAATTTTATTATTTAAAAAAAAATTATTCCTGCTAGAACTGATATTGATGGTAATACTCCCGCCTTTAATATTTGGAAATTTGAAAATTTCAAATCTCAAGTTTTCACTTTTAATAAACTCCTTATATCATAATTAGTATTAAGCAACACTTAATACTTGATTCTGAGACGTTTCATTTTCTTGTCAAAAATTATGGGAAATTGAACGAAAATTTTGACTTGTAAAGTGCTAGATCCAAAGTCTGACCAAAGTCAAACAGTCATAACTTTGTTAAAACTGAACCGACTTTTAAGCTTAATGTCATTTTAATCATGGTTTGACATCTTAAATCATATTGCATTTAAATTTTATTAATATCTTAATAAATTTAATAATTTATGCTAGAGCTCGATATTGATGGTAATACTCCCCTTTGATATTTTGAAAATTGAAAATATTAAACCTCAAGTTTTCACTTTTAATAAACTTCTTATATCATAATTAGTATAAAGCAACACTTTTTACTTGATTCTGAGACGTTTTATTTTCTTGTCAAAAATCATGGGAAATTGAACGAAAATTTTGACTTGTAAAGTGCTAGATCCAAAGTCCGACCAAAGTCAAACAGTCATAACTTTGTCAAAACTGAACCGACTTTTAAGCTTAATTTCATTTTAATCATGGCATTGATAGAATTAGATTTCAATGGTAATACTCCCCCCTTTGATAATTTGAAAATTGAAAATATTTAATCTTAAGTTTTCACTTTCAATAAACTCCTTATATCGTTATTATTTTTAAAGTGCGAGATCCAAAGTCTGACCAAAATCAAACAGTCATAACTTTGTCAATTTAGAGCCGATTTTTAAGAGGAATGTCATTTTTTTTCATGGTTTGGCCTCTTAATTAATTCTGCATTCAAATTTTATTAATTTAAAACAAAAGTTATTCCTGCTAGAACTAGATATTGATGGTAATACTCCCCCCTTTGATATTTGGAAAGTTGAAAATTTTAAATCTCAAGTTTTCACTTTCAATAAACTCCTAATATTATAATAAGTATAAACCAACACTTTAAACTTGATTATGAGACGTTTTATTTTCTTGTCAAAAACCATTGGAAATTGAACGAAATATTTGACTTGTAAAGTGCTAGATCCAAAGTTTGACCAAAGTCAAACAGTCATAACTTTGTCAAGTTTGAACTGATTTTCAAGAGGAATGTCATTTTGATCATGGTTTGGCATCTTAATTCATTCTGCATTCAAATTTTATTAATATCCTAAAAAAAAATTATATATGTTAGAGTTCGATATTGATGGTAATACTCCCCCCTTTGATATTTTGAAAATTGAAAAGATTAAATCTCAAGTTTTCACTTTAATAAACTCTATATCAGAATTAGTATAAAACAACACTTTAAACTTGATTATGAGACGTTTCATTTTCTTGTCAAAACCATTGAAATTGAACGAAATATTTGACATGTAAAGTGCTAGATCCAAAGTCTGACCAAGTCAAACCGTCATAACTTTGTCAAATTTGAACTGATTTTCAAGAGAAATGTTATTTTGATCATGGTTTGGCATCTAAATTCATTCTGCATTCAAAATTTATTAATATCTAAAAAAATTATATGTTAGAGTTCGATATTGATGGTAATACTCCCCTTTGATATTTGAAAATTGAAAAGATTAAACTGTTTTCACTTTAATAAACTCCTTATATCATAATTAGTATAAAACAACACTTTAAATGATTCTGAGACGTTTCATTTTCTTGTCAAAAATCATGGGAAATTGAACGAAAAATTTGACATGTAAAGTGCTAGATCCAAAGTCTGACCAAAGTCAAACCGTCATAACTTTGTCAAATTTGAACTGATTTTCAAGAGAAATGTTATTTTGATCATGGTTTGGCATCTAAATTCATTCTGCATTCAAATTTTATTAATATCCTAAAAAAAAATTATATATGTTAGAGTTCGATATTGATGGTAATACTCCCCCCTTTGATATTTTGAAAATTGAAAAGATTAAACTTCAAGTTTTCACTTTTAATAAACTCCTTATATCAGAATTAGTATAAAACAACACTTTAAACTTGATTATGAGACGTTTAATTTTCTTGTCAAAAATCATGGGAAATTGAATGAAAATTTGGACTTGTAAAGTGCTTGATCCAAAGTTTGACCAAAGTCAAACAGTCATAACTTTGTCAAGTTTGAACTGATTTTCAAGACGAATGTCATTTTGATCATGGTTTGGCATCTAAATTCATTCTGCATTCAAATTGTATTAATATCCAAAAAAAAAAATTATATATGTTAGAGTTCGATATTGATGGTAATACTCCCCTTTGGATATTTTGAAAATTTAAAATATTAAACCTCAAGTTTTCACTTTTAATAAACTCCTTATGTCATAATTAGTATAAAACAACACTTTAAACTTGATTATGAGATGTTTCATTTTCTTGTCAAAGACCATTGGAAATTGAACGAAATATTTGACATGTAAAGTGCTAGATCCAAAGTCTGACCAAAGTCAAACAGTCACAACTTTGTCAAATTTGAACTGATTTTCAAGAGAAATGTTATTTTAATCATGGTTTGGCATCTAAATTCATTCTGCATTCAAAAATTTTATATCCTAAAAAAAAAATTATATATGTTAGAGTTCGATATTGATGGTATAATACTCCCTTTGATATTTTGAAAATTGAAAAGATTAAACCTCAAGTTTTCACTTTTAATAAACTCCTTATATCAGAATTAGTATAAAACAACACTTTAAACTTGATTATGAGATGTTTCATTTTCTTGTCAAAAACCATTGGAAATTGAACGAAATATTTGACATGTGAAGTGCTAGATCCAAAGTCTGACCAAAGTCAAACCGTCATAACTTTGTCAAATTTGAACTGATTTTCAAGAGAAATGTTATTTTGATCATGGTTTGGCATCTAAATTCATTCTGCATTCAAATTTTATTAATATCCTAAAAAAAAATTATATATGTTAGAGTTCGATATTGATGGTAATACTCCCCCCTTTGATATTTTGAAAATAGAAAGTATTAAACCTCAAGTTTTCACTTTTATTAAACTTCTTATATCATAATTAGTATAAAACAACACTTTAAACTTGATTATGAGATGTTTCATTTTCTTGTCAAAAACCATTGGAAATTGAACGAAATATTTGACATGTGAAGTGCTAGATCCAAAGTCTGACCAAAGTCAAACCGTCATTACTTTGTCAAATTTGAACTGATTTTCAAGAGAAATGTTATTTTGATCATGGTTTGTCATCTAAATTCATTCTGCATTCAAATTTTATTAATAACCAAAAAAAATTATATATGTTAGAGTTCGATATTGATGGAAATACTCCCCCCTTTGATATTTTGAAAATTTAAAATTTCAAATCTCAAGTTTTCACTTTTAATAAACTCCTTATATCATAATTAGTATAAAACAACACTTTAAACTTGATTCTGAGACGAATCATTTTCTTTTCAAAAATCATGGGAAATTGAACGAAAATTTTGACTTGTAAAGTGCTAGATCCATAAAACTGATTTTCAAGCGGAATTTCATTTTGATCATAATTTGGCATCTAAATACATTCTGCATTCAAATTTTATTAATATTTAAAAAAAAATTATTTATGCTAGAATTCGATATTGATAGTAATACTCCCCCTTTTGATATTTTGAAAGTTGAAAATTTTAAATTTTAAGTTTTCACTTTTAATAAACTCCTTATGTTATAATTAGTATAAAACAACCCTTTAAACTTGATTATGAGACGTTTCATTTTCTTGTCAAAAATCATGGGAAATTGAACGAAAATTTTGACTTGTAAAGTGCGAGATCCAAAGTCTGACTAAAATCAAACCGTTATAACTTTGTCAAAACTGAACCGACTTTCAAGCTTAATGTCATTTTGATCATGGCTTGGCCTCTAAATTGATAGAATTCGATTTCGATGGTAATACTCCCGACTTTGATAATTTGAAAATTGAAAATATTTAACCTTAAGTTTTCACTTTTAATAAACTCCTTATATCGTTTTTATTTTTAAAGTGCGAGATCCAAAGTCTGACCAAAATCAAACAGTCATAACTTTGTCAAATCTGAACCGACTTTCAAGCTTTATGTCATTTTGATCTTGGTTCGGCATCTAAATTCATTCTGCATTCAAATTTTATTAATATCTCAAAAAACAAGTATTTTTGCTGGAATTCGATATTGATAGTAATACTGCCCCCTTTGACATTTTGCAAATTGAAAATTTTAAATCTCAAGTTTTCACTTTTAATAAATTCCTTATGTTATAATTAGTATAAAACAACACTTTAAACTTGATTCTGAGACGTTTCATTTTCTTGTCAAAAATCATGGGAAATTGAACGAAAATTTTGACTTGTAAAGTGCTGGATCCAAAGTCTGACCAAAGTCGAACAGTCATAACTTTGTCAAGTTTGAACTGATTTTCAAGAGGAATGTCATTTTGATCATAATTTGGCATCTAAATACATTCTGCATTCAAATTTTAATTATTTTAATAATTTTTGCTAGAGTTCGATATTGATTGTAATACTACCCCCTTTACTATTTTGAAAATTAAAAATTTTAAATTTTAAGTTTTCTTTTTTAATAAACTCCTTATATCATAATCACTGCGGACGGTAGTTCGCGCTAGTGACGAAAGCAGCACGAAGGGTGCGAAAGGCGACTAAGTTGGAAAATTTGCTACGACTGTCCGATCAGATCGAGTTATATACCGATCGAAAGGTTTAGTCCTAACTTACAAAATGGCATACTAAAACTTTTTCTTATTCACCTGGATCATGAGATACGGGGGTGTAAGTGGGAGGGAAAAATTTGTATGATCGCAGCTTGTGGAGCTGGGTTTTTTGGTAAAATTATTTATTTTTTAAAATTTTTCATAAAATACGCGTCGATTGATACCTCGATGACCCAAATCCGTTAACTGGTTCAAAAGATAAATAAATTTGAATTTTTAGTGAACTTTTCAAAATGAAATGAAAAGTTAGTTTCTTTGTTTGTCTGTTTGTCTGTTTGTATCAAAGCGCTAAAAAAGCTAAGATGTAATGATGGGGATTTATTCCTCTTTGAAAATCTAGAAATGTTTGTTTTACGACTTTTTCAATTTCCCGCTAGTTTAGCGGGAAAACGCTAAATCCCGCTAAAATTGAAACTTCAACAGTTTCCAAACCATAGAAGCTACAGATATGTTCTACATTTCATTGGAAAGGTATGTTTGAGGGCTTTTATGCGTACCTTAAATTTTTTTTTCTAAAGTATTCAGGTAACATTTTACAGGTGATATTATAATTTTAAGCTTACATTTAGGCGATTTTTGACAAAACGGCTCTAACGATTTCTGTTAAATTTTATTATGTTGTAAAGCGTACAATTTTTTTTGGTATATGAAACATAAATTTTGGTTGAGGGGTTTGGAAGATATTACCTGTTAAGTGAATAAATACATTTTTCTATCGGTCGAAAATCATGTTTTAGTACGAAAAACTTTCTGGTTTTATGAGATATCTCAACCAAACTGATACAATATGCATTTAACTTGGTTTTATATATCCTGACCAAAGTTGGTTCAAATCGGACTACTATATCATATACTTGTCATAGGACCGATCGGGTCAAAATAAGGTTTTAGTATGAAAAACTTGTTTGTTTGGTGAGATTTGCATTTGCATTTAAGTCAGTTTTAAAAATCCTGACCGAAGTTAGTCTTTATCGGACCACTATATCATATAGCCAATCGGTCCAATATTAAGTCTTAGTATGAAAAACTTTATTATAACCAAACTATATATATATTTATATATATACTTATATATCCTGACCAAAGTTGGATCAAATCGGACCACTATATCATATAGCTGTCATAGGACCGATCGGGAATAATCCAAGTCTAAGTATGAAAAACTTTTATTTTGCATAGTAAGTACGGGGTCTCCGACAGTAGAAAGTATGCTCACAAGCGTCATGAGCAGGGCGGAGCCCCAAGTTTTCTTTATAATTAAAGAACAATTTTTTTATGAAATACGTTGAACAACTAAATTTATATATTTTACTATTTGCCTGCATTAATGATAAAGCAATGTGTCAAAGCAAAAAAGCATTGCAAAATTTTGATAACTCAAAAAAATATCGAGGTAAAAATTAGGTGACGTTTGATATTCATTTCTTAGACGAATAAAAATTGTTTATCTGTTTTAATAAAATATAAATTAATACAAAATAAGCGAAAATTGGCATTCGGCACTGCGCAAAAGTAATTTATGTACAAAGAAGCTCACCCTTTTGCTCACAGTGCACAATGCCAACTTTCGCTTTTTTTTTTTTATTAATTTATTTATTTAAAATTTTTAGATTAAACTGAATTTTGTTCGTCACAAAATTGGATATCAGAAATTTTGGGGCTAGAAATTGCTTTCGTCACTAGACTTTTACCTCGTGTAGAGGTTTTTTTTGTGGGTTAGTATAAAACAACACTTTAAACTTGATTCTGAGACGTTTAATTTTCTTGTCAAAATTCATGGGAAATTGAACGAAAATTTTGACTTGTAAAGTGCTAGATCCAAAGTCTGACCAAAGTTAAACAGTCATAACTTTGTCAAATCTGAACCGATTTTCAAATTGTTAAAATGCGATATTGATAGTTATACTCCCGCCTTTGATATTTTGAAAATTGAAAATATTAAATCTCAAGTTTTCACTTTTAATAAACTCCTCATGGCTTGGCCTCTTAATTCATTCTGCATTCAAATTTTATTAATTAAAAAAAAATATTTATGCTTGAGTTCGATATTGATTGTAATACTCCCCCCTTTGATATTTTGAAAATTGAAAATTTTAAATCTCAAGTTTTCACTTTCAATAAACTCCTTATATCATAATAAGTATAAAAACAACACTTTAACTATTCTGAGACGTTTCCATTTTCTACAAAAATCATGGGAAATTGATGAAAACTTGACTTGTAAAGTGCTAGATCCAAAGTCAACCAAAGTTAAAAGAATATAACTTAGCAAATTTGAGCTGATTTTCAAGAGGAACGTCATTTTGATCATGGTTTGGCATCTAATTGCATTCTGCATTCAAATTTCATTAATTTCGTAAAAACAAATTATTTATGCCCAAATTCGATATTGATGGTAATACTCCCCACTTTGATAATTTGAAAATTGAATATTTTAAATCTAAAGTTTTCACTTTTAATAAACTCCTTATATCATAATTTGTATAAACCAACAATTTATACTTGATTCTGAGACGTTTCATTATCTTGTCAAAAATCATTGGAAATTGAACGAAATATTTTACTTGTAAAGTGCTAGATCCAAAGTTTGACCAAACTCAAACAGTCATAACTTTGTCAAATCTGAACCGATTTTCAAATTGCTAAAATGCGATATTAATAGTAAAACTCCCGGGGTTGATATTTTGAAAAATGAAAATATTTAATCTCAAGTTTTCACTTTTAATAAACTCCTAATATCGTTATTATTTTAAAGTGCTTGACTAAAGTCTGACAAAAGTCAAACCGTCTACTTTGTCAAACTGAACCGATTTTCAAGCGGGAGTGTCATTTTGATCATGGTTTGGCATGTAAATTCATTCTGCATTCAAATTTACATTTCTTAAAAAAACAAATTATTTATGCCAAATTCGATATTGATGGTAATATCCCTTTGATATTTTGAAAAATGGAAAATATTAAATCTAATTTTCACTTTTATCAAAACTCTATATCATAATTTGTATAAAACAACACTTTAAACTTGATTCTGAGACGTTTCATTATCTTGTCATAAATCATGGGAAATTGAACGAAATATTTTACTTATAAAGTCCTAGATCCAAAGTCAAACAGTCATAACTTTGTCAAATCTGAACTGATTTTCAAATTGTTAAAATGCGATATGATAGTAAAACTCCCGCCTTTGATATTTTGAAAATTGAAAATATTAAATCTCAAGATTTCACTTTTAATAAACTCCTCATGGCTTGGCCTCTTAATTCATTCTGCATTCAAATTTTATGAATTAAAAAAAAATATTTATGCTAGAGTTCGATATTGATTGTAATACTCCCCCCTTTGATATTTTGAAAATTGAATATTTTAAATCTCAAGTTTTCACTTTCAATAAACTCCTTATATCATAATTAGTATAAAACAACACTTTAAACTTGATTCTGAGACGTTTCATTTTCTTGCCAAAAATCATGAGAAATTGAGCGAGAAACTTGACTTGTAAGGTGCTAGATCCAAAGTCTGACCTAAGTTAAACAGTCATAACTTTAGCAAATTTGAGCTGATTTTCAAGAGGAACGTCATTTTGATCATGGTTTGGCATCTAATTGCATTCTTCATTAAAATTTCATTAATTTCTTAAAAACAAATTATTTATGCCAAAACTCGATATTGATGGTAATACTCCCCCCTTTGATATTTTGAAAATGGAAAATATTAAATCTCAAGTTTTCACTTTTAATAAACTCCTCATGGCTTGGCCTCTTAATTCATTCTGCATTCAAATTTTATTAATTTAAAATAAATATTTATGATAGAATTCAATATTGATTGTCATACTCCCCCCTTTGATATTTTGAAAAAGGAAAATTTTAAATCTCAAGCTACTTTAACAAACTTCTTTATACTGTATTATATATACCAACACTTTTAAACTTTGATTCTGAGACGTTTCATTTTCTTGTCAAAATCATTGGAAATTGAACGAATACCTTGACTTGTAAAGTACTACATACAAAGTCTGACCAAAGTCAAACCGTCATAACTTTGACAAATTTGAACTGATTTTCAAGGGGAATGTCATTTTATCATGGCTTGGCCTTTAATTCATTCTTGCATTCAAATTTATCAATTAAAAAAAAAATTATTTCTAAGAATTTGATATTGATGGTAATACTCCCCTGTGATATTTTGAAAATCGAAAATATTAAATCTCAAGTTTTCACTTTTAATAAACTCCTTATATCGTTATTATTTTTAAGGTGCGAGATCCAAAGTCTGACCAAAATCAACGATCAAATCAATCAGACGAATGTTATTTTGATCCTGGTTTGGCCTCTTAATTCAATCTGCATATAAATTTTATTAATTTCTTAAAAAAAAGTGTCTTTGCTAGAATTCGATATTGATGGTAATACTCACCCCTTTGATATTTTGAAAATTGAAAATTTTAAATCTCAAGCTTTCACTTTTAATAAACTCTCTATATCATAATTAGTATACACCAACACTATAAAATTGATTCTGAGACGTTTCAAACTCTTGTTAAAAAATTCATTGGAACCGACGAAAATATATGACTTGTAAAGTGCTGGATCCAAAGTCTGACCAAAGTCAAACAGTCATAACTTTGTCAAATTTGAACTGATTTTCAAAAGAAATGTCATTTTGATCTTGATTTGGCATCTTAATTCATTTCGCATTCAAATTTTATTAATATCTTAAGAAAAAAGTATTTGTGCTAGAAATATTGATTGTATTGCTCCCTCCCCCCTTTGATATTTGGAAAATTGAAAATTTTAAATTTTTTTTTTATTTATTTAATTATGCACGACTAAAAGCAGTCGGCAAAGAAAAAATTACCAAGTATAAAAATTAAGTTAAAGATTAAAAATACAAATACAATTAAAAATAAATTATGAACTGTAAAGAAAAAAAATTAAAGTTAGATCTGGGGTAAGCAAAAATTATAAATGATCCAACATTTGTTGCTAGGATTGGGGAAAACCCAGAAAAACCCAATCAGATCAATTAAGATTAGTATTGTTAATAACAATAGTATGAATGTTAGACTAGTATAAAGCAACATAACAAGTTATTAGAATTAGTAAGGTCAGGGATTTAACGATAGGTATTGGAAAATTGCGCATTTTAGGGAAGGGAGAGAGAGAGAGAGTTCTGAGGAGAAAACGTGAAAGAGGCTATTATAGGTAGTGCATAAAACACGAAACGAATCGTGTGAAGCGTAATCAGTTGTGCATGTAGATAAAAATAAAGGCTTGTAATTCCTAGTAAGCCTGCTGGGGACCGAAAAGGTGAGGCGGGCCAGAAGGAACTAAATCAATCTCGCCAATAATCAATTTGTGAAGGAAAACAACACCAAGAGTTTTCCTACGATTAATTAAAGACGGAAGATTGAGAAGACGAAGCCTATGGGAGTACGGTGGTAAACGAAGGTTGGGATCCCAGTTAAAACCACGTAAGGCGAAAAGCAAAAACTGCTTTTGAACTGATTCAATTCGATTCTGGTTTAGTTGATACTGTGGACTCCAAATGCATGAACAGTATTCCACGATGGGACGAACTAAAGAGACGTAAAGGAGTTTAGTGGTGAAAGTATCATTAAATTCTTTCGACCAACGATTAATAAAACCAAGTACTCCTTTGGCGTCATTAACTAAAGTGGAGATGTGCAAATTGAAGCATAATTTGCAATCAAATAAAACTCCAAGATCCTTTACAGATTTTATACGTTGCAAAGGGGTATTGTCAATCGTATAAGAACCTAAATAGGTAGATACAACTTATTGGCCGAGCACCATAGTTGCATAGCGTTCAAATCGTCTTGCATAAAGATAAGCTTTACATCATCTGCATACATTAAAATATATGAATGGGACAGAATAGTGGGTAGATCGTTAATGAACAGAGTGAAAAATAAAGGCCCCAAGTGACTACCTTGAGGTACACCAGAAGTAACGTGAACCGAACTCGAAATGGTTGACCTAAGAAGCACTTTTTGGGTCCTACCTTTTAAGTAGGTGGAAACCCAACGTACAAAGGCGGGAGGGCAACCTATGCAGTTAAGTTTGTAAAGTAAGAGGTCATGGTTCACAGAGTCAAAGGCTTTAACGGAAGTCAGTGTATATGACATCAGTTTGCTTTTCTCTGAAAATGCATCATTTACCAAGGAGGTAAATTCAAGCAAGTTGGTCGTAGTGGACCGACCCTTATTAAGGCCGTGTTGTGCAGGGGAAATGATCGATTTACAGAGATGCTGCAAAGAAGAAACAAGGATTTTTTCAAATAATTTAGGAATGACTGATAGCTTTGCAATGCCTCTGTAGCTCGAAATATCAGACTTGCCACCTTTTTTGTGGAGGGGAATGATATGAATGAAGATTCAAGGGATAGATTAAAGAGCTTATGCAACGGAGCAGCTAAAGAAGAACAGCATTCCTTAAGAAGACAACTATGAATGCTGTCTGGCCCAGGAATGAAAGAAGATTTTAAAGAGCTAATAGAAGAGATTATTGTATTATAAGAAATAGAGGGAGCAAACATAGTGTTTGATTGAAAAATAGAATAAGGATAAGATGAGTTGGAAGTGGAGATTGGAGAATAGGTGGATTGAAAAAAGTTAGCAAATAGTTCAGCGGCTGGAGAGTCGTTGCTGGCATTATCTATCCCATAAAAAAAAGAGGAAGGTAAACTGGGGGATTTACTCTTCAAGTTAAAAAATTTGTAAAGTTGTTTAGGGTCACGGAAAAACTGTCTTTTGCAACGAGTTAGATAATTTAAGATTTTTTAAATTTTTTTTTTAAATTAAATATTTTTTAAATAAGAAAGTCTAGGTGTAAACCAAGGAGGCTTTATAGAACCAGACGGTGGAACATAATTTTGAATGCACACATCTCAGAGTGCATTTAGGGTCTCATAGAAAGAGCTAAGGGCAATATCGATTTCAGTAGCTTTCTCTAAAAAGCACCAGTCGGTAGCAAGGATAAGTTCATTAAGCAATGAATAATTTCCCTTGCGAAAACAACGACGAGGTGATTGCTGACATAATAGAGGTGGACTAAAAGGTTTTGAGATTGAGATAGAAATTTCTATAGTAGGGTGATGTAAATCTTCAGGGATACTTAATGGGGATACCCTAGAGACGTCAGTATTTGCGAAATCATTAATAAAAACCAGATCAAGAATTCGATCATTGTGATTTCTTATTGAATTCATTTGAAACAATGAGAGATCAAGCAAGTTATCTAAAAAATTATCTTGGTTTAAGGGAACAAGGTAATTTGTGCTACTGAAAAATGACCAAGAAATTTTAGGCAAATTAAAATCACCCAGCACAATAAATAAGTCGTTGTCTTTGACTTGAAGGTTTATTTCTTCAATACAGGTAAAGTGTTGCAAGTAAACTGCAGGAGAAGCTTTGGAGGGATATAAGAGCAGGTGATGAAAATTGATCGAGTTGAAAAAGTTACTTTGACAGCAACAATTTCAATATCAGTAGTCACATTAAAAGTAATGCGTTCTGACTGAAGTGTCGATTTAGTGGCAATAAGAACGCCACCACTTCGAGTCGGTCGATCATTTCTATATAAAAGATAATTATTTGACATAACTTCAGAATCAGATACTGTAGGATTTAACCAAGTTTCTGACAAAGCAAATTTATCAGAATCAAAGGACATACTACTCAAAAATAGATATTTAAGCTTAGTAAGGAGGCCTCTAACATTTTGATAATGAATACAGGCAAAATCGAGCCGCAGGTCTAGTTTTTTGAAGCCGTACTAGCGGGCTCATGTACGATGGAACTGCCGGCTGTAAGCGATACAGGCAAAGATTCACTACGCCTTTTGGGCTTAAACTCATGAACAATCATATGAGGTGGCCAAAACTTTGGATCACAAATGACAGCAAATGAGTCGTGGGGGACACTTATTTTAAAAGATGATATTTCACGGGCCGCACAGTGGGGCAGATCCTCATTTTACGTTGCAAAAATCATATCTTTTGAACCATTGAAGGTATTTTCAAAATTTAAAAAGCATTTGATAGAAAACTTCATAAGTATTGAAATGAATGTTTACACAGGGTGTTTGGCCCAAAGGGCGACTCAGGGTTGTTGGCCAAAGTTGAAAAATATTTTCGATGCATTTTGGACATGTAAAGTTAAAAAAAAAACATTTTTTTTGTGTGTGTAGTTAATTTTTGCTTTAATCTCATTTCATTATAAAACAATATTTTTTAACATATTAAATAGTTTTAATAACCTAATAACAAAAGAAAAAAAAAAGCTGTGTATATATTTATTTTATGCCTGATTATCTTCAAAATATTTGGATTAATATCTAATAAACTTAACATTTCGGGACTATAATTATTTTCTTCTAAATCGTTTCGTGATTTAACATGTTTAAAGGATGAAACAATTGGATCTGAAGAGGCCGACAGCATATTAAAAAGGTCTTCATTCTGCCTCTCACGTGAAATCTTGCAAGTATTCGTGTATCTAAATTTTTTATTTTCCTTGTTTTTGCATTCCTGTGCTTCTTCGGACAACTCTCCAAGCGGTAGGCATTGGAGCTCAATTAAATCTCCGCCATGATCCAAAATCCTGTGAACGGTAGGTGTAAGCAACTTCTTGGGGTACATTTCAATCAAAAGTTACTTTGTTTTTGATGCATACTCTTCTATTTTGAGCAATTTATCATTTCCTTAGAATTTACGACATTAAGGATAACTGACAACCTTTTAATAATGTCATTGTGAACACCTGTTATTTGAGAGGTCACTTCATCATTAGCAAAAAATCTTCTGGACGTATTCCCCTCATTGGTATTTCCAAAATTGTGCTTTGGGTAGTCCACCTTTAATCCAAGCCTGTTAGTAAACTCTGCTTGAATAATCTTTTTCCGGTCAGCTCTGATTTCCTTCTGTGTTTGTTTATCGTCATATTTTTCTCCTGGCCGTGGAAGTGTGTACGCAAGCTTCAAAATAAAGTCCATACACTTTATTCTACAATGTAATGGAGAAATTCCATGCTTATAGCATTCCTTATTCTGCGTTGAATCGTCCAGATTATTTTCCTTAGTAGAATCTTCCAGATAATTTTCCTTCATTGAATCGTCCTTTGTACAATCGTCCAGATTATTTCCCTTCGTTGAATCGCCTTTTTTCGAATATTGTGATTGAGTCTTTTTACAACTTGCACACCTCAGGGTTGCCTTATTATGTGCAATATCATTTAAGACTTTTCCATCAATTATGGTGAAAAAAAACGAAAAATCAACTTTCAAGGTTTTCCAATTCTTGGTTGTAATATCAGTTGGAATCAATCGATCTATTTGTGAATTTATTTCGGCTCTAGTTGATTGTGGCAGTTCGCCTGTTTCTTTAGCATATTTGAAGAATATTGGACGGCTGTAATGAACAGTGGATGGTCTAGGATTTCTCCAATGCTCAGAGCTTTTACTTCTTAGTCGTAAGGGAACTAGAGACGCCATAAACATTTTTTTTATCAGAAATGGTTTCGTCTTCTGTATGTATTATTTGCTTATATGCAGCTCAACCTCTTCCTCAGGCAAACTTTGTATTAGGCGACTAGCGGTGTGATCCATCAAATCCTGAAGTCCAACCTCAACAGATACATTGGTTATTGTCAAATTGGGCGGAACGGCTTCCTTTTTAGCAAATCCAATTTTTTATATCCGGGAATAACATCGACATGTCGAAGTAAGGAGCCTCGTAATCCCAAGTCCATAAATAAAGCAAAAGCTTCGTCAGCTGTATAACTTGTTGCCGCAGAATTGTGTGGCGTTGGAATGCTTTTCTTAAGGTTTCCTCGGTCTTCCTCTGCCTTGGCTAGTAGATGGGCCCGTTTCTTCTCCTGCCACCTCAAATTCCGTAAAGTCATTAAGCCAGTCCAAAAAAAAATTTTTGAAACCTTTCTGCTGACCGTTGGGATCTTTGCCATTTTTTGTCCAAGTTCCGATAAATGTTGGTAATTTTGCCTATTAACTCAGCTGACACATCTTCTAAGGGTGCCTTCAATTCATTCAGTATAGTCATTTGGAATTCAGGTTTGTTTTTTGTAGCAATGAATATCTCGAAACATTTTGAATTTTTTAAAGCCATGATTACACTTCACTTCTATTATTGACGAAAATTTTCTGAATTATATTTAAAAATACTGTTCAAGAAAAAAGCAGCTTCAGATATGTAATGGCTCTTATGAAGTCAAAAATGAACTGTCTAACAACATTGACTGCATTTCATTAAATAGTTTTTTTTTAATTAGGTAAAACCTTTCATTAAACAGGTACATACTTCCTTTTAAATTAGGTAAAAAGCAACACCTAGTTTATCCAATATTGCCTTTGAATCATTATATATGTATTTTTTGACTATTTAAGAACTAAAATCCTATTGAAAAAGAATAGGCAGTGATCTCCATTCATATTGCATCAGAACGGATAGAAGTTCGTATAAATTTCCTCAACTTTCGGTTTTACCTGTAATACGTACCTGCTCAAAATTTCCCAAACATAATTTGCGCAATAACGGCTCTAAACGATTTAAAGACAGGTACAAGCGTCAATTATGCTAATTCATTATATTCGCATCTATATTTTTTTTGCATCTTATTCATTAACAGACAGGCATACCGAAAACGTATGTAATTGTACTGCGCTCTTCCTCTTCTATCACCATTTTTTTGCGAGATTAATCAGTTTTTGTCCTATAACTTCCCCAGACGCAGCTGGACGCATAAAAGACCGGGGTTATTTCGTTAGAGAATTGATTAACAAAGACTCCTGTGGTAGTCGGATCGAGTCCAAATGAGTCCAATTTTTGTTCTATTCCATCAAAGTCAAAAAATAGCCTAATTTTAGTGCTATTTTAAAACTTAGAATTCTACGGCATTTAATTAGAAATGAATGTACTTTTCATATGAAAACAAAAACATAAAGATCGGTCATATAACTTGTCATCAAATCAGTTTTAAAGTTTGCATTTTTTATAAAATTTTCACATTTTTGCGCGCACTGAAAAAAGGGTCAACTTTGAGAGGCTGTCACGCCCACAATTTTTACCTGGTTTCAAAAATCTTTTGGATTCGTAATCTTTCAAGTTTTCTCTATCGAATGCCTTTATTACTTTTTACGAACGCTTTCGTCAAAAAAATGATTTTTGCCACGCTTTTCGGCCGCCTGCCCCAGTGTGGGCCATAGCAAAATTAAATTTAGTGATCGAGACATTAGCAGAAACTTTGCTAGAAATGTATGCCTCCACATTTTCACAAGTAGTGTCCGAGGATAACCTAGACACAAATACTTGCTTACGAGGAGAAACAACATTTAAAATAGGGATCTCAGATAAAGGGGCAACTACGTTATCAGTTCTATTGCTAGGCGCTGCAGTACGAGGAGGTCTACCCTTCCGACCAGATCCAGCCCGCACCGAAGACACGAAGACTTGGGCTGATTCAGTTGACTGAGTGATAGAATCACCTGTAGAAGGTGTAGGAGAATTGAATAGGTTATTAATACCCGGAGAGGCCGATAAAGACAAAGTTGAAAAAGCGTCTTGATATTGACGAGATGCCGGGAGGCTGAGTAACCGGTATATTAGGGGGAACTGATAAAAATTGAGAATCGGGTGGTGAGCTAAATTTATATTGGCTAAGCAACTCCAGACTAGAATCAAAATCACTGGAAAGAAGCTTAGCCATTTTATTAAGTTTTGAGAATTGGTTTCTCACAGAACTATACATTCTTGAGAAATCAATTTGTATGTCGATGCATACTGGACAAGACCATTTCACTGCACCACTTTCCTTTTAAGAAACGGCAATGCTCTTATCAAATTCTCGACCTGTAAGACCAGCACACTTTGCATGCATGATATTCTCACACAACCAACAATAAATAAATCTCGGTTGCTCAGAATCATCAGCACTCTTGATATTGCTGTTTTTCTTGCAGCACGACATATTTCCAACAGGGGTTAAACAAATACTCAATAGGCAGAATAGGTAGAAATAAAATAGAGCGGGAGGCACTCAAATGAAGCTCTAAACAAGAGAGCAAAACACAAAAACAATTTGCTTGTGAGAGCACGCTGCTAAACAAAAACGAAATGAAACAGCGAACACACACACAAACAAATGTATTAAGATGTGCGAAGAGCCGAAACTGAGATAAGGAGATGTAAAAAAATATAAAAACGGTCTGGTATAATTCACAGAAACACATAAAAATTAACGAGCAAAATAAAACACGTCTAATTCGCTCAAACAAAGAACTCTCTCTGACGGTTTTTACTTTTAATAAACTCCTTATATAAAACAACACTATAAACTTAATTCTAAAGCGTTTAATTTTCTTGTCAAAAACCATGAACGAAAATTTTGACTTGTAAAGTGCTATTTCCAAAGTCTGACCAAAGTCAAACCGTCATAACTTTGTCAAAACTGAACCAATTTTCTAGCGGAATGTCATTTTGATCATGGTTTGGCATCTAAATTCATTCTAAGCTCAAATTTTATAAATTAAAAGAAAAAATTATTTCTGCTTAAATTCGATATTGATGATAATACTCCCCCTATGATATTTTGAAAATTGAAAATATTAAATCTCAAGCTTTCACTTTTAATAAACACCTTGTATCATAATTAGTATAAAACAACACTTTAAACTTGATTCTGAGACGTTTCAAACTCTTGTTAAAAATCATTGGAAACTGAACGAAATATATGACTTGTAAAGTGCTAGATCCAAAAACTGACCAAAGTCAAACAGTCATAACTTTGTCAAATTTGAACTGATTTTGAAGAGAAATGTCATTTTGATCTTTGTTTGGCATATTAATTCATTCTGCATTCAAATTTTATTAATTAAAAAAAAAATTATTTCTGCTAGAATTCGATATTGATGGTAATACTCCAACTTTAATATTTTGAAAGTTGAACATTTTAAATCTCAAGTTATAACTTTTAATAAACTTCTTATATCACTTGATTCTGAGACGTTTCATTTTCTTGTCAAAAATTTTTGCAAATTAAACGAAAAATTTGACTTGTAAAGTACTACATCCAAAGTCTGACAAAAGTCAAACCGTCATAACTTTGACAAAACTAAACCGATTTTTAAGCGGAATGTCATTTTGATCATGGCTTGGCATCTGAATTCATTCTGCACTCAAATTTTATTAATTAAAAAACATATTTATGCTAGAATTCGATATTGATTGTAATACTCCCCCCTTTGATATTTTGAAAATTGAAAATGTTAAATCTCAAGTTTTCACTTATATTGAACTTCTAATATCATAATTAGATCACACCAACACTTTAAACTTGATTTTGAGACGTTTCAAACTCTTGTTAAAAATCATTGGAAACTGAACGAAAAATATGACTTGTAAAGTGCTAGATCCAAAGTCTGACCAAAGTCAAACAGTCATAACTTTGTCAAATTTAAACTGATTTTCAAGAGGAATGTCATTTTGATCATAGTTTGGCCTCTTAATTCATTCTGCATTCAAATTTTATTAATCAAAAAAAATATTTATGCTAGAATTCGATATTGATTGTAATACTCCCCCCTTTGATATTTTGAAAATTGAAAATTTTAAATCTCAAGTTTTCACTTGTAATAAACTTCTTATATCATAATTAGTATACACCAACACTTTCAACTTGATTCTGAGACGTTTCGTTTTCTTGTCAAAAATCATTGGAAATTGAACGAAAATTTTGACTTGTAAAGTACCACATCCAAGTCTGACCAAAGTCAAACCGTCTTAACTTTGACAAATTTGAACTGATTTTCAAGAGGAATGTCATTTTCATCATGGTTTGGCCTCTTAATTCATTCTGCATTCAAATTTTATTAATTTAAAAAAATATTTATGCTAGAATTCGATATTGATTGTAATACTCCCCCCTTTGATATTTTGAAAGTTTAAAATTTTAAATCTCAAGTTTTCACTTTTATTAAATTTCTTATATCATAATTAGTATACACCAACACTTTAAACTTGATTCTGAGACGTTTCATTTTCTTGTCAAAAATCATTGGAAATTAAACGAAAAATTTGACTTGTAAAGTACTATATCCAAAGTCTGACCAAAGTCAAACCGTCATAGCTTTGACAAATTTGAACTGATTTTCAAGAGGAATGTCATTTTGATCATGGTTTGGCCTCTTAATTCATTCTGCATTCAGATCTTAATAATTTCTTAAAAAAAGTTGTGTTGTGCTAGAATTTGATATTCATGGTAATACTCCCCCCTTTGTAATTTTGAAAATTAAAAATTTGAAATCTCAAGCTTTCACTTCTTATAAACTCCTTACAACATAATTAGTATAAAAAACACAATAAACTTGATTCTAAATTTTTGTCAAAAATCATGGGAAATTTAACTAAAATTTTGACTCGTAAAGTGTTAGATCCAAAGTCTGACCAAAGTCAAACGGTCATAGCTTTGTCAAAACTTAACCGATTAAATAAAAAATATTTTTAGCTAGAATTTAATATTCATGGCTCCTCCCTTTGAAATTTTTAAAATTTTAAGTCTTAAGTTTTTACTTTAAATAAACTCCTCATAATTAGTATAGAACAAAAATTTAAGCTTGATTCTGAGACGTTGCATTTTCTTGTCAAAATCATGGAAAATTGATCGAAAAATTTGACATATCAAGTGATAGATCCAAAGTCTGACTAATGTCAAACAGTCACAACTTTGTCAAAACTGAACCGATTTTCAAGAGGAATGTCATTTTGATCATGGTTTGGCCTCTTAATTCATTCTGCATTCAAATTTTATTAATTTCTTAAAAAAATTGTGTTGTGCTAGAATTTAATATTCATGGTAATACTACCCCCTTTGGAATTTTGAAAACTGCATAATTTAAATCTCAAGTTTCCACTTTTTATAAACTTCTTTATCATAATTAGCATAAAACAACACTTTAAACTTGATTTTAAGACGTTTCATTTTCCAGTCAAAAATCATAGGAAATTGAGCTAAAATTTTGACTTGTAAAGTGATAGGTCCAAAGTCTGATTAAAGTCAAACCGTCATAGCTTTGTCAAAACTCAACCGATTTATAAAAAAATTGTTTTTTTTCTAGAATTTGATAATTATGGTAATACTCCCGCCTTTAAAATTTTGAAAATTAAAAATTTTAAATCTCAAGTTTTCACTTCTTATAAACTCCTTATATCATAATTAGTATAAAACAACACATTTAACTTGAGTCTGATTTCTTGTCAAAAATCATGGGAAATTGAACTAAAATTTTGACTTGTATATTGCTAGATCCAAAGTCAAACCGTCATACCTTTGTCAAAACTGATCCGATTTTCAAGCGGAATGTCATTTTGATCATGGCTTAGCCTTAAAATTCATTCTGCTTTCAAATTTTATTAATTTCTTAAAAAAATTATTTCTTGCTAGAATTCGATATTTATTGTAAGGCTCCGCCCTTTTAAATTTTAAAAACTGAAAATTGTAAATCCCAAGTTTCCATTTCTTACAAACCTCATTTATCATAATTAGTATAAAACAACACTTTTAACTTGATTCTGAGACGTTTTATTTTCTTGTCGAAAATCATGGGAAATTGAACGAAAAATTTGACTTGTAAAGTACTAAATCCAAAGTCTGACCAAAGTCAAACCGTCATAGCTTTGACAAATTTGAACTGATTTTCAAGAGGAATGTCATTTTGATCATGGTTTGGCATTCATTCCACATTCAAATTTTTTTTAATTTCTTATTCATGGTTAGGCTCCCCCTTTGAAATTTTGAAAACTAAAAATTATAAATTTCAAGTTTTGCACTTTTAATAAACTCCTTATATCATAATTAGTATAAAACTAGTGAGCCGGTGCTACAGTCGAGCATACTCGACTGTCGGAGACCCCGTACTTGCTGTGGCAAAAACTAATAATGAAAAAAAAGATTTTCAAACTAAGACTTGATTTTCGCCCGATTGGTCATATGACAGCAATATGATATAGTGCTTCGATTTGAACCAACTTACGATATTGTATAACACTAAAAAGTTTTTCATACCAAGATTTTATTTTCACTCGATCGGTCCTATGACAGCTATATGATATAGTGGTCCGATTTGAACCAACTCTGGACAGAATATATAATACCAAGTTATATGCTTATTGTATCAGTTTGGTTAGGATATATCATTAAGCAAAAAAGTTTTTCATACAAAACCTTGATTTTTGACCAATTGTTCCTATGGGCGCTATATGATATAGTGGTCCAATATAGAGTGGTGCAATATAGAAAAATCTACATACCAAGTTTGATGTCACTAGCTTTTAAATTGTTCTTATAATTTGGATATGAAATGTTCTATGTCGATTTTTAGGCGGTAAAGGGGGCGTGGCAAAATTCTGAAACAAACTTAATCTGCTTGCAATATAGAGGAACCTACTTACCAAGTTTGGTGTCTCTAGCTCTTATAGTCCCTGAGATCTAGGTGTTGATACAGACGGACGGACAGACAGACAGAAAGACAGACGGACATTGCTATATCGACTTGGCTATTGATGCTGAACAAGAAAATTTATGCTTTATAGGGTCTGCCACGCCTCCTTCTGCCTGTTACGCACATATTAGTTAAAACAAACGCAATAGACCCCTGTACTATTTTTAAGTACGGGATCTAAAAAGTAAACAAGCTTTTTTCAAAGAAAAAATGCTTTTGAGAATTAACATTTATTATTAAAATTTATTATTACACATCCTGAATCCGCTATTGGGGCATGGCTTGTTGCTCAACTTGCCTCCTCGTCCTAATTATGAGAATCGAAAAGGAAGGCTTTTGTCCAAATTTGAAAATTAGCAGCATCTTCAGGTTAAAAACTGATATTGCCCAGTGGGCCAAAACTTCGTTGAAAGAATCATTTATGATAGATTTGCGGGTTTCAAGCGGACAAAACGTCCACGAACGATAGGAAAATGAATCACTTCTCGCTCAGTTTGTGGCAGCGAAAAGCTTTTTTGTTTAATTTGGACACACGGTCCTGGGTGTATTGGAAAAATCTCTGGGTAGTCCGATCAAAATCACCATCTTCCAACGCAAATTTTTGTTAAAAGGCCACTGCGAATATATATAAAAGAACAATTATTATTTATAATTTATATATGTATATGTTATAAAAATAAATATCCTCCCCTTAAAATTGTAGCGATCTTTAATGTAAAAAACAAAGGGTATAATACGTACATACAAGTTATAAATATAGCAAGACTTCTCAAGCTATTAAGTTGTTGTTGCTTAAGGCTCCGCAGCTTTCACCAATATATAAAACATATAAGTAGAATTCAGTTAAATACTTACTTCTTCTTCACAATTTTCTTCACAATACACGTCACATGTGTTCGCTCTGCTTGCCGAAATTTGAAAGAACACAAAAGTAGAACTGCATAGAGAACGCAACACAACGGACGACACAACCAAAAACATAACAACAACAACAATTGTTGTCAATACATTTTCTGTCGTGTCGTGGCCCGAAACCTATTTCTGTAGGCCGAAGTCATTTATTTACCGTCCCGAAGCAGCATCGCACTCTACAGAACGAAAATGTTGAGTTGCAACATGTTCTTGTCCGTTTTCTGCGCGCTGATGAGCTTGCTGGCGACTGTTAACCGGAACTAAAGTTTTCACTCGCTTTTGATCCGGTTACCGACCGTTCTTAAGCTCTAAAACGAGAGTTTTGCGGAGCTTCAGTCAGAGCTCATTTGTTGTCCGCAACTTGTCCGATTCTAAGCTCATTTTTGACCATTTTGCGACATGCTCGCTCAACGTCCGCACTTTGGTCCACTGGGAACATCCTCAGGTTATCAACTGCTTTATATTAGCAACTGCTTCAGGTTTAATTCAAGTAGCAACTGCTTCAGGTCTAAAAAAAAAATTCTGCATAGTTTGAAATCAATTCAAACTTTTATGGTTCACAAAATATTGGTGAGATAAATTAGACAAAAACAAAAATTGTCTCTTTTGTTGGTTTACTGCCGATATGACATTTTCAGCAAGCAACAACAACACTTGCATAAATGCAAGAAGCATGATTTCAAAATATGTTAATTTCCATCCTCAGTACCATTTTTGCTAGTTGACCAGCAATTCAAACTTAATGCCATCTTTGCGTCGCTAGAACCAGTTGAGAATTCTAAAGCGCAAGAATGATAAAAAGGTTTAAATGCCATATTGTGTTGCTGTTGTGACTTATTTGAAACCATACGATTTTAGGCCAACTTTTAAATCTCATTGGTTACCGACCCCTCTACTGAGTAACAGGCCACATGATAAAACCAACAACAAACAACACTTGCATAAAGGCGTGGAGCATGGCATGGTACAGCTGATGCAAGAGATGCCAGTCCCTATCATCAGTACCATTTGGGTTGCATCGATTGGCGATTCAAGCCGAATATCATATTGGCATAGTCAGAACCAGTTGAAATTTATTTGATGCATTTTTGTTGAGTCTAATAATATTAAAACTATTGCATACTCTAAGGAGCTTATTTTGCTTCATGAAGTTTGGCACGTTAATACTGCTGTTCTACTTGTCCGATCTGGCTGCGACTAAGTAGGATAATAGATAATAGCAACTTGCAACTCTAATACCCACAAAAAACGTACACTCAGAAAAGAATGCCATCCTAAAATAAAGTACAAGCGCACTTGAATTTATCCCGTTTTGTACTTACAGTTTTAAGATTCCTGTGTACTAAAAGTCTTAAATTAAGTATAAATCGATCTTAATTTTAAATTTTAGACTAACAGTTATGTGATTTAATAGTAAGATTTCAACCAAACTTAGTCAGAATATATTAGACCATGCCAAAAGTATAATCTGTGAGTTTGGTTGAGATATCTTAGAAACAACAGAGTTTTGAATACTAAACAACTGTTTTAAAAATGTAAGATTGCTGTGTACTAAATTCCTAAATCAAGTATGAAACAATCTTGAATTTGAAATTCGGCCGGAATGTATAGGAAAATGTCAATAATATATTCTCTGAGTTTGGCTGAGATATCTCAAAAAACAACATAGTTATTCTCAATAAACTCTACTCTTATACATGCACGCTGCCGGTCGCCGACTCCTCGCAATCAAGAGTATAGCGACGGTGTACCGCAGTGTTGTTGTTGGTGATAGGCGCACTCAAAAAACGAAATAAAGCGTTATGCATATATACATACATACATATGTATGTATGTGTGTGTGTGTACTTTGTAAGAAATTAACCCATCTGAACTTTTGTTTTATCCAAGCCTGCTATATTACCCATTTTTCAATTTGTACTACTATAATACATTTACAATCGTAATTAATAATATATTCTAGCATCTTTTAAATTTTATATAAATAATTATAAGATTTACATAATTGGGTGGTGCTAATTTTCATTAAACAATTAGGAGCAACAGTCCGACAAGGGTTAAATAGTTCTTTTCGGCATTCGTTGTGTCTAGTGCGTGATCGCTTCTGCACAGTGACCATCACTAACTCGAGCTCTCGCTTTGTTCTATTTGCGATCTATGATTTTGGCTGCTGCAATTATTTGAATTCGCGCATCGGTTAAGACAACATGTTGGGATGAGGGAAAGTGAACTAATTATTTGTGAGACGCCAACAGACGTTTTTCGTCTAGAAGAATTCTTACGTCAATTAAAAATTGAAAGAGCTTTACAATATTTAAAAGGGAAGTGAAGCATGCATATGGATGTATATACATATATTAACAATAGATTCTTGAACATTATGTACAGTATGTCGCATGTGTATGTGTGTATGTGAATAAATAGAAGAAATCAGGCAATAAAATCGATACAAACGAGAATGTGGTGAACATTAATTTTAAAGTGTTTAAACAAAAACTATAAGCTAAAAAAACTTTAACACACATATGTATATGTATGTACGTATGTATGTAAAATGCCATTGCTTAGCATTGCCAGTGTATTGCTGTACTTTTGGATTTTCGTTTGCCTCATATTGGCGTTGCAACGACCGGCCATTTACATACTATGTACATATTTATGTTAATTTTTGTGCATTTCCTAGTTTTGTTTCTACATGTGTTTTTGTGCTTAGATATGCAAATAAATACATTAATTTTTATGTATGTACACACAATGAAAACGAAACGCTGAAAAGTGACGCCGATTTTATGTACATACAAACATACATATATATACAGCTTCTTTCTCAGTGCATCTGTCAGTTTTTTTTTTTTTGGCGCGTAAAATATCGCGTTCTTTGTATAAACACTCAAAACAAAAATTTTTCGTGCACTTGAAATTTAAAATTTTTCTTTCTAACATGATTTTAAAATAATCGCAAGACATAGTTTAATAACAAAAGAAATTTAAGACATGGTTGAGTTCATTTTTGATCGGTTTTTCGATTTCGCTTGAGAAAAATGATTTTTTTTTTTATAAATCTTATCTTAAATTTTTATTATTCAAAATAAAAATAAGAATAACTTGTCAATTAAAATTTAAATATTATTATTCAATTGTCTATTAAGCCGAGGAGTCAATTTTAATTATTTTTTTAATTTACATTGTTTACATTAATTTATTTATAAAAAAAAAATTTTAGTCGCCACTGTTTTTTGACGCTTTTTTGGCTTCAATTTTTACAAACTTAATTATTATTTAAGGTCCCCAATTTTATTATATATATTTAATTATTTAAACGTTATTTACTCATATACATTTGTATGCACATGCTCAAATAACATATATGACATCAGAGGACATTAAAGAAGCGATTCCACCACTGGAATCCACTGGACAGGTAAGAATAATAAATATAATAATACATATATGTACATACAGTTTGTCAACTGTTTGCAAAATAAAACAAGGGGGCTTCGCCCCCTGCTCGCTTCGCTCGCCTACCCCCGGCTCGCTTCGCTCGCTGTAAGGTGCGGCTACAGTCGAGCACGCTCGACAGTAGGATACCCTGTGCCCAGTGTCTATAAATAATAATTTGTTTACAATAGAATTGATTATATACATATTAAAATGTATATCTAAAAATTTCGCCGCTCGAATTTGCATCCGATCTAAGAAAATCGGTTCCCAGGGAACACCACGTGGAGGCCATTACAATTGTTATGGGGTCACTTTTCAAATAATTACTTGGAGACCTACGAGTCGACTTGAGCTGCCTAAAAGCTCCTAAGTTCCCCAAAATAAAAAATTTCAAATTCTGCACATTTCATCAGCAGATATAATAAAGAAGATAATAATAAGGAATACGTAATTAATACACTCTGCAAAATTCAATAGCAGATATTATAATTAAGAAAGACGTAAATATAAAATACGTTACTTTATATATATATATATATATATATATATATATTTATATATTTAAAACGACAATTTAGGGGACCGTTTTCTATCATTATAATTTTATCATTTTTATATTAAATAAGCATCCAAAATATCATAGACCAAATTTTGGATCAATAAGACTTACGGTTTTAATGATATATACAATATTTTAAAGAGTGTTTATTATGAGGACTTTATATAAATTGGTACTTGCTGAGACCGAGTTCCCAAAATACACTTTCAGTAAAACGTAATTTTGAGGTATATAAAAATGTTTCTGCTTTGAGGTAATTTTGGAAACATAAGTGTAAAGTTGCCCCTTAATTCAAATAATTATTTTCAACAATCATTTCAAGGACAAGCTGACTTGCAGCCAACCATAATTTTAGGGACCCGCGGTATATTGTGGTTTTTGAGGACTTTGACCTCAAAAAATACCTAGGGTACCAGGAAGTGTTTCATTTCCATATGTATCTAAGTGAATAATGGAATTATACTGTGAACCTCATAAGCTTTGATATTTTCAAGGTCTTTGTCCTGAAAATAAACTTTAAGCCTTAGGTGTGTATTTAGAGATCCTCGCTTTATTGTAGTTTATGAGGACTTTGACCTCAAAAAATACTTAAGGTACCAGGAAGCATTTCATTTCCGTATGTATCGAACGGAATAAAGGATTTAAGATGGGAATTCATAAACATTAATTTGTTCAAGGTCTTTGTAGTTAAGGACAATATTTTTAAAGAGCCGGAGGGCGATGAAAGACGAGTCGCAAATGAAGCTTTTGGGCCAGCTTGAGTGTTTTTTGTCTTGTTGATGGCCAAATATTTTAATATTAATTAAATAAAATGACCAAATTAAATCGAAAACAAATGAAGTTTATTGAACGAAAAACCTAATTCCACTTTATAGTTCTTCATGTATAATGGTTCTTAACAATTTTTAATACTTAAACTATTTTTGACTTTATATATATGAATGAAAAGATTATATGAAATTATTTAAACTTATATTCTAATGAAATTTTTAAAACTATATATTTGCTATATATTTGAAAGTTTTAAATGCGTTATATATGCCAAGAAATGACTTGAAAAGTATTGTACATTAAAATGCAGAAAACTCTGCAAGAAATTCGCTGACAGATATATCGTGTTTAAGATTGCCAAATATATAGCAAATATATAGTTTTACAAATATTTACAAAAATGGCATAAAGTATATTAAGTGCTACATATAACAAATGTAAGTATTTCAAAAATTAAGTTGAGCGCTTTCTTGCTGTTGCTTTCCGTTGATTGTCGATCCAGGTTTTCAGTTGCGGCGGAGTGCGATTTTTAAGGAATGTAGAGTTTTGGATAAGGTTGTTACAATCCTTTAAGGAGGGCAGCGTATCCAAATTCTCAATATCGCCAAGCAAACTCGTTATTTCTGCACGTTCCTCCTTGGACCAACGCACTCTTTTTGTTTTTCCAAAAGGATATCCTATAAAAAAAAACATTCTTACGATAACCAGTCGAATGGAATAATGTAAATTAAGGTGAGTATTTTTTTAAATAATGTTTATATGGGCATTTGCAGGACCGTAAAAGCAAAATTCAAAAGACTTAAGTTTTTAAAATTGACCGGTTTGACATTTCCTGGAAATGCCCTTATTTGAGTAGGTATATATAATTAATAATATATTAAATTAAACTACGGCTAGGTATCACAAAAAATGTCAAATTCTCTGATCAAAATATATTGAAATAAACTAAGCTATTTATCTTTGTTATCATTATAAAGAATTTCGACTAGGACTGACTCTAACTTCTAAGCGAATTGCTCTAAAATAAAGACTAACTGCTGCGACGCTTCTGCTTTGGCGGGTTATTTCCCTGAGTATTATCCTTTTCTGATATACTTCTCGAGTTGCTGATGAAAGGCTCTTTGTCGATAGAATCCAAATCCACATCACCTACAAAATTAAACAATAGCAAAGTTTTAGATACAAAACAAAAAAAAAATTTATATTCGGCGTGCCGAAGATATAACATACATGTGCCCTTTATAATACAACGAAGAATTGGGAAAAATCGGCCTTTGATGTTGATCATGAATATATTCTCTTTGGTTTTGAAAATAAATAAAACTCACTTGAAATATCTTCTCCATCATCATCATTTTCATCATTGTTGTTAAGCGCTGGCATTAACATTTTTGAAACTTCTGTTATTTCAATTATCGAAGAAGGAACTCGGTAGATATTTTTATGGATATCTTTGTGATGACCCATGAAGTTGGCAAGACGGTCAATCTGTGCTTAGTATAATCGAATAGTTTCTTTATATCTTCTTTGCTTAGGAGACTTGTTTTATTAGCACGCCTAATTTATGTTTGATCCTCTACTGCCTTTTTGTTGATGTTAAGATGCACGTCCTTTTGCCACACTTTCATAAAGTCCTTTACCAATTCTTTTTTTTCATGCTGCTGCTCTTTTATGTATAATGTCCACAGTAAATCACAACATTTTCTTATTAGGGTGGTTAAATTCGTGGCAACTGATGGTGTTTTATAATACATGGTTTTGCTGTCCCATTGAGCAACTTCTCGTATACACTGCAGTACCAAATCTACTTTCGTGGGACAAAAGACATCTTTCAACTCACTAATGGAAGGATCTTTAGATCGGAGAGATATTACCAGGCGACCTAACACCCTCATATTCGCTCTTATCATATCATGTTGTACATCTGTATGCCTTAGGCATTCATTATTTGCGTTAACGATAATAAGATGATCAAAATAGGTAGCTCTTCCGATAACATCGTCTCTCAATTTGGCCAATACTACTTCGCGCAAAACATCGCTGGCAGCACTATGAACAAAACCGGTGGCAGCACGACCATCCTTGGTAATATCACGTGCTCCTTTCTTATGCAAGCTTTTTGGGCATTTCGAAATATGATACCGTATAGTATTTTTTGGAAAGAACCCTTTTGCAATATATACAAGTGATGTAGTCCTGAGATGTATTACCATTTCGAGATCTTTTTTGACGGGGTACTATGAAGATGCCACTATTCAAATCTTCGGCTGTGTTGTGTAGATAGTCACCACGTTTTCTAATCGAGTCAATTGTAGATTTTCGTAATTGTGAACCTTTTGGCAACATCAAAAACTTTTTTACATCTGTTTCATATTTGTGTTTAGACTCAAGGTGACGAGCTAACTTTGTTTGTAATTTATGGCAGTAGATGCAGAAATGTTGTTTGCAGTTTTTCGCATCTTTGGCAGTTGGAACCTCTAAGTTTCTGATATCGTATAGACGAGGACCAGTATAATGAATGCTTGTATCGATGGCAGTGGAAATGTCACAGACAAAACTTGGGTCAGATGTATTGTTTAGTTCTGTTGAATTTTGTTTAGTGGAATCTATTATCAATATATAAATAAACAAAATATAAAATAAAAATTACAAATATGAAAAAATTCGAGATTTCTGCAACACACCGTGCACATTGTTTGGCACCTATTTTTTTTTTTCCTTTTTGGAACCCAATATGTAATAGTATATAAGAGACTGTTAACGCTTAGTAATTGAACATTTAAGAACTTACTTAAAAAATGGTCACTTATAAATGAGTTGGTCGCCTCCAAAGCGACGGAAGCTAAATCCTTAGCTATAGAACCATCTGAGGACACACATATACAATGTCGATATAAATATATCTTCCTTTACTAAAATACAAGCTAACTTACCTAAAGAGTCTGTAGTGCCTAAAGCTACAGAAACCGAAACTTTAGCTGCAGAGCCATATATAACCGCAGAGTCTTCTGAAGCTGCAGAGCCATCTGAGGCTGCAGAACCATCTGAAGTTGCAGAGCCACTTATAACTGCAGATCCTTCTGAAGCTGTTGAAAAATTTCGAAATTGGTACATCTGCTTTTAAAGAAAGTACAAGCCAACTCACCTAAATTTTCATGTAGCTTCTTCGAATTGTTATTGAAGTTTTCGTTGTCAACTGTCGAGCTCGTTTCTGTGAAAGTAAATTCAAGTAAGAAACACAATGCAATAGTTTCGAAAAGAAAAAGTAAGGAAAAGGCAAACATACCAATAATTTTATCCACTTGTATAGTTTTCGGATTTACATTCTCAGTGTCGAAGTTCTCGATGGAATCTATGAAAATAAAACGCAAATTTTATTTTAACATAATAAAAAGTAATAACTTAAGAACAAAATAATTAATGGTAGGCTGTTTTGCATTCCTTTTCTCTATATTTATCAATTTATTGTTTTATATATTTTATTTTAATTTAACAAAAAGTACCGTCTTCGACATGTTGACAATATATAACTTTTTTTAATTACAGCTAAGATATATTTATTTAAATATAGATAAGTTAAGTCAATAGATTTTTTTGACAAAATAAAATTTACATATTTGTTTGATTAATTTTAAAAATATTCGAGTTCAATAAAATAGTTCTTATTTTAAACTTTTCTATAAACTATAACCAACAATACTAAAATAATTATTTATACAAAAATGTCTACATTTTGCAAAAAAGAGTGTAAATTTTAAATTTTATCAAAACACAATAAAATAAAAATGTATTATTTAGTGAAGTGTGGGTTAGTTATTTGTATGTAATTAAATTATAGTGACTTAAAATTTGTTTACTTTATAGAAGCTGAAGACCTATTAAGAAAAAAATGTGATCTACTTAATTCAGGTGAGTTATCTTCAGATAACCATGACGTTTTTCTTAAAACATGTATTCATATGAATGTATGTATGCATGTTTGTATGTATGCAAGTGTTTCTCAGAAAAACACGAGCTTAAGCAAACATACATACATATGTACATATGTATACGCAAGAAAGTTTCTTGTAATCAAACGTAATGTTTTGAATTTCTAAATATCTTGTTATCTAGCTTAATTTAAGAAAATTGTTTTTCGCTCCTGTGTGTTTAGATTTTTCATTATTTTGATGAAACGTCCGTTACTAGTTTTTATGGGTATACATATGTATGTACGCATGTTCATGTTCACGCATATGTACGTATGTATGTATGTAAGTAAATATATATGCAAGTGATTCTTAGAAAAACGCGGACTTAAACACATACACATGTACATACATAGTTATACGCAAGGAATCTCTTAATAATTAAACATAGTCCTGTTATTCTATAATTGTCTAATATTCTAGCTTAATTTGTGAAAATTGTTTTTCGTTGGTGTGAGTGTTTTAATTTATGTGCTCGAGCCTAAGTTTGTATGTATGTACGTATGTATATACAGTTTGTCAATTAATTGTTTGCAAAATGAAAAATGGAACACAAATTCAACTTTAACTAAAGAATTTATTCAGATAGGCACATTTTTCCAGTATTTTTCTTTTACAGGTGTATGTATTAAACTATTACTTAAATATAAATTAAAAAAAAATAACAAAAATTAATTCAATAACAAAAATAAAACAAAACAAACAATAAATGGCATATTTCAGCGTGTCAAGTAATTGTTTGCAAAATGCTAACAAAATTGAACAGTGCCTTGAAACAAACCAACGGTACTTCTAACAGGGCTTTTCCGGAATTTGAATGTGCTATGCGTCTTAACAATGCATTGCGTATTGCTTACATTTGATTTTGACTTCGACAGCGTGCATAATTAGCTTTAAATAACGTTTTTGACAATGCCTGGAAAGCGAACAAGTGATAATTTTATACAATTAATTTATTACAATTATCATCAAGGCAAAACAGCTAAGGACTTGCCAATGAATTTAATATCAAGCTGCGGACAGTCTACAATATAATAAAAGCGTGCAGAGAAGGAAAATAGACTGGAGTTGAGGCACTCAGGAGGCAGGCCATCGAAGCTGAATCGGCGCGAGCAGTCAATAATATTGAAGGAAGTCACCAATAACCCCCAAATAAGCTTGAGAGTGTTGGCCGATACTTTGAAAAATGACTGCAATAAGAACGTGAGCCACGAAACTGTTCGTAAGGTCCTCAACCTTCACAAGTACTCCTCCCGTGTGGCAAGAAAGAAGCCATTGCTTTCTGCAACAAATATTGAGAGACGTTTGACATTTGCTTATGGTCACCAAAATAAGCCAGCGGACTACTGGGACGATGTTATTTTTTGTGATGAGACAAAAATAATGTTATATTGTCACGATGGACCGAACAAAGTTTGGCGCAAACCCAAAACAGCGCTGCTACAGAAGAACATAGTCCCAACGGTGAAGTTTGGCAAGCTCTCCGTTATGGTGTGGGGTTGTTTTCGTCTAAAGGTGTGGAGTGCTGCATTTTAATGATGTAATGACCAAGGAGTACTATTTGGATATCCTTAAAAAAGAGCTCACGACAAGTGCCCAAAATTTTGGCTTTTTTGACCCCCAAAACCCAAATAAGCTAAAATACAAGCTGTATCAGGACAACGATCCGAAACATAAATCCCTACTGTGCCGGACCTGGGCACTGTACAATTGCCGCAAGGTTATAGATACCCCTGCCCAGAGTCCAGACTTGAACCCCATCGAAAATTTGTGGGCGTTTTTGAAAAAGAGGGTAGCTAAGCGGAGCCCAACCAACAAAAGTGCTCTAATTAAAGCGATTGAAGAGGAATGGTCACATCTTCCTGATTTATACGACATGGAGGCACTTGTGCAGTCCATGTCGCGGCGGATTCAAGCCGTAATAGACGCTAATGGCCTGTACACAAAATATTAGCTGATTTTTGTTCTTAATTTTCTAGATTTAGCCATTTTTGCAAACAGCGCACAGTGGGGCAGATCCTCATTTTGCGTTGCAAAAATCATATCTTTTGAACCGGTGAAGATATTTTCAAAATTTAAAAAGCATTTGATAGAAAACTCTTTAAGCTTTAAAATGAGTGCTTGCACAGGGTGTTTGGCCCACAGGGCGATTCAGGTTGTTGACCAAAGTTGAAAAATATTTTCGGTGCATTTTGACATGTAAAATTAAAAAAAACCAATTTTTGGTGTTTAGTATATTTATTTTAATCTTATTTCATTATTAAACAATATTTTTAACATATTAAATAGTTTTAATAACCTAATAACAAAAAAAAAAAAATTTTTTTTTAATATTCTATGAGCTTAGCTGTGTATATATTTATTTTATGCCTGATTTTTTTCAAAATATTCATCAACATTTGGATTAATATCTAATAAACTTATCATTTCGGGACTAAATTTATTTTCTTCTAAATCCTTTCATGATTTAACATGTCTAAAGGATGAAACAAGTGGATCTGAAGAGGCCGACAGCATATTAAAAAGGTCTTCATTCTGTCTCTCACGTGAAATCTTGCAAGTATTCGTGTACCTAAATTTTTTATATTCGTTGTTTTTGCATTCCTGTGCTTCTTCGGACAACTCTCCAAGCGGTAGGCATTGGTACTCAATTAAATCTGCGCCATGATCCAAAATCCTGTGAACGGTAGGAGTAAGCAACTTCTTGGGGTACATTTCAATCAAAAGTTGCTTTGTTTTTGATGCATACTCTTCATATTTTGAGCAATTTATCATTTCCTTAGAATTTATGACATTAAGGATAACTGACAACCTTTTAATAATGTCATTGTGAACACCTGTTATTTGAGAGGTCACTTCATCATTGGCGAAAAATCTTCTGGACGTATTCCCATCATTGGTATTTCCATAATTGTGCTTTAGGTAGTCCACCTTTAATCCAAGCCTGTTAGTAAACTCGGCTTGAATAATATTTTTCCGGTCAGCTCTGATTTCCTTCTGTGTTTGTTTATCGTCATATTTTTCTCCTGGCCGTGGAATTGTGTACGCAAGCTTTAAAATAAAGTCCATACACTTTATTCTACAATGTAATGGAGAAATGCCATGCTTATAGCATTCCTTATCCTGCGTTGAATCAAGAAAAAAGCAGCTCCAGATAGGTAATGGCTCTTATGATGTCAAAAATGAACTGTCTAACAACATTGACTGCATTTCATTAAATGGTTTTTTTTTTAATTAGGTAAAACATTTCATTAAACAGGTACATACTTCCTTTTTAATTAGGTAAAAAACAACACCTAGTTTACCCAATATTGCCTTTGAATCATTCAATAGGTATTTCCTTTTTGACTAGGTAAAAACTAAAACCCTATTGAAAAAGAATAGGCAGTGATTTCCATTCATATTGCATCAGAACGGATAAAAGTTCGTATAAATTTCCTCCACTATTGGTTTTACCTGCAATACATACCTGCTCAAAATTTCCCAAACATAATTTGCGCAATAACGGCTCTAAACAATTTTAAGACAGGTACAAGTTACAATAATGCTAATTCATTATATTCGCATCTATATTTTGTGCATCTTATTCATTAACAGACAGGCATACCGAAAACGTATGTAATTGTACTGCGCTCTTCCTCTTCTATCACCATTTTTTTGCGAGGTTGCATCAGTTTTCGTCCTATAACTCTCCCAGACGCAGCTGGACGCATGAAAGACCGGGGTTATTTCGTTAGAGAATTGATAAACGAAGACTCCTGTGGTAGTGGGATCGAGTCCTTCGAGTCCAATTTTTTCTATTCCATCAAAGTCAAAAAATAGCCTAATTTTAGTGCTTTTTTAAACATCGCTGGAATGAAAGGTCAACAAGTGAAGAAACAAAATTCTACGGCATTTAATTAAAATGAATGTACTTTTCAGATGAAACCAAAAACATAAAGATCGGTCATATAACTTGTCATCAAATCAGTTTTAAAGTTCGCATTTTAGGAAAAATCCACATTTGTGCGCGCACTGAAATAAGGGTCAACTTTGAGAGGCTGTCACGCCCACAATTTTACCTGATTTCAAAATCTTTTGGATTTGTAATCTCTGGAGATTTCTCAATCGAATGCCTTTATTACTTTTTACAAACGCTTTCGTCAAAAAAATGATTTTTGCCACGCATATCGGCCGCCTGCCCCAGTGTGCAGCGCTAAGATTTTGCAAACAATTACTTGACACGCTGAAATATGCCATTTATTATTTGTTTTGTTTTATTTTTGTTATTGAATTAATTTTTGTTATTTTTTTTTTATTTATCTATAAGTAATAGTTTAATACATACACGTGTAAAAAAAAAATACTGGAAAAATGTGCCTTTTTGAATAAATTCTTTAGTTAAAGTTGAATTTGTGTCCCATTTTTCATTTTGCAAACAATTAATTGACAAACTGTATGTATGATTATGAGAAAAACGCGGGATTATACACATGTACATAAGTATATGGAAGCCAGTTTTTATAATTATACATAGTGTTGCTAATTTCAATCTAACCAGCTTGTGCGTCTACTATTTTTTTGTAATTGGGAGTTTTTGCCCAACGTCATAAAGAAACGTCCGCTAGTCATTCTTGTGTATGTATGTACATGCATATGTAAGTATGCACATAGGTATGTATGCAAAAAATCTTCTTTCAAGTATGTACATGCATTTATACTTTCGTATTTACAGTAAGGCAAGAAAGTGCTTTGACAACATAAAAAATTCACAAATTTTTTTTTTTTTAATGGTTGAATACCAAGAAAATTATTTATTTTTTTATAAACTTGTTATAAAACCGTAGACAAGAATAATAAAATGAGAAATAAAGTAAATATACAAAATAAAAAGATATATTTTATATAAGAGAACTTGTGAAAGTTTTTGTTAAAAAATTTTACTGATTAACTGTATGTTTTTAAGTTTACAGTTAGTCAAGAAAGTGTTTTGATAAAATTTAAAATTTACACTCTTTTTTGCAATATGTAGACATTTTTGTATAAATAATTATTTTAGTTTAGTTTTAGTGGTTATAGTTTATAGAAAAGTTTAAAATAAGAACTATTTTTATTACTTTTTATTATGTTAAAATAAAATTTGCGTTTTATTTTCATAGATTCCATCGAGAACTTCGACACTGAGAATGTAAATCCGAAAACTATACAAGTGGATAAAATTATTGGTATGTTTGCCTTTTCCTTACTTTTTCTTTTCGAAACTATTGCATTGTGTTTATTACTTGAATTTACTTTCACAGAAACGAGCTCGACAGTTGACAACGAAAACTTCAATAACAATTCGAAGAAGCTACATGAAAATTTAGGTGAGTTGGCTTGTACTTTCTTTAAAAGCAGATGTACTAATTTCGAAATTTTTCAGCAGCTTCAGAAGGATCTGCAGTTATAAATGGCTCTGCAACTTTAGATGGCTCAGATGGCTCTGCTCCTGTAGATGCAACAGACGCTTTAAGTAAGTTGTCTTGTATTTATTTAAAGGCGTATACCTCCAGATGGTTTTGCATCGACTTGTATATCTAAATATCTTAAGATGCCACCGTTTCTGTTTTAATCAACATTATTTTTAGATAGTTTTTTTTTATCAGAGCCTTGCAGGGGAAGGAGTATATAAAATAAATATATTCTTGATCAACATGAAAAGCCGAGTCACCAGCTTTGTACAAGCTATATTGATACAACTTTGTACAAGGCCCCACTTTTGCTGTAGGTAGTATATATGCTACAATGTTTTTACTTTGAAAATTTTTTTAACTTGATAACAGAATTCAACAGAATTGAAAAATTTTTGTGATATCTCATAGAAGTTTATTGTCTTGTTTTTATGTGTAATTAATTTGATGTCTACAAAATTATATAAAGATTACTTACCTAAATATTTTTCTTTCTATAGGATGTCCATTTGGAAAAATCAGAAGAGTGCGTTGGTCCGAGGATGAACGTTTGGAACTTTTCAGTTTGCTGGGGGACGTTGCAAAATTGTGTGTGCTGCCATCACTAAGCTTTTGTAACGAGATTATCACGAATTCCGTATTCTTAAAAAATCGAACTCCACCGCAACTTAAATCGTGGATCGACAATCAACGTAAAGCAACAGCAAGAAAGCGAGACACTTAATTTTTGAAATACTTCCTGATGTTATTGATTAATACATTGATACATAATGTATTTTTATTTAAGGAAATTTTTTAAAATATATATTTGCTGTATATTTGGAAATTTTAGTCGCGGTATATCTGTCAACAAGTTTCTTGCAGTGTATTCTGCATTTAAATACACAATAACTTTCAGATTAATCGCGTTTAAAATTTTCAAATATATTTCGAATATATAGTTTTAAGAATATCTTAAAAATATAATAAGACTCAAATAATTTCATATAATCTTTTCATACATATAGAGCATTAATATTAAAAGCAAACGATTTATGTTATCTACTTAGTTCTACCACGTAATTTAAAATATCTAATTTTAAGTTAAAACATTGAAACCAATTTTATAAAAGCATACAAATAACTAACCTAAGTTTAAAATTCTTCATAACTAATAAAATCTTAATTCTATTAGTTATGAGCATAAATAAACTTGAAATAGCTATTTGTATATTTTTATTTTATAATATTAATTTTTAGTATTTGAAGCTAAATAATGTACGCATTAATTAAAAATAATATATGTCATACAATGTGTTAAGGTCTAGAAGAACTATAATTTGGAAATATTTTTAATTTTTTTCAGATAAAGCACTTCAATACGCAACATAAATTTGATGTACAATTTCAGTTAAATAAACTTAAATTGATTTCGATTTAATTTGATCATTTTACTTAATAAATTTAAGAATATTTGGCCATCAACAAAAAAAAAACTGTCCGCGAAACACTCAAATTATACAATGGCCTTAAAATGGCCTAAAGGTAACATTTGTGTTTCCACTTCCACAGTTTTTTCACACCTACAGCTTAAAGTTTCTTTTAAGATCTTAAAAAGATAATTTCTTATGAAGTTTCTGAAATCTTCGTTAGTTCTCGGCTTTGTTCCATTATTCCTTTCGATTCAAATGGAAATTGATTGTATTCTGTAATCTTAAGCATATTTTGGGGGCAAAGTTCTTACAATTTACGTAATATCAAGGGACCCTGAATAAAACCTCAAATTAAAAAATAAATTGTCCTCAAAATAGACCCAAAGTCTGTTTAATAGTACTCAAATCGTTAATTTTATGTAGTGTCTCCAAAATAATCTTTGGCTAAATATTTCGTTCCATAATTCCACTGTTTCAAATTATGGAGTTGCCACATCGATGTAATATAAATTCAAAAAAGTTAATAAAAAATGTATTTACGGTCTTAAAGACTTTTAATTTCTAATTATTATTAAAAGTACTATAATAAACAATAACAAAAATCAAGAAATTTTTTAAAAACCTTTTACCAGTCATTAATTAGAACTATGAGAAATTTATGTCCCCGTAATCTACATTTTTTACACTTTTAAATAATTTTATAATTTAAATATTTAAATTTCCATAAAAAAAAATGATTTTCTAAGCGACGTAAACTTGCTTTTCTAAGTAAATGAAGAAGGCTTATTCTGCTAAAAATATAATTTTTCCTGAAAATTCAATATTTTGTATCAAATATTAAAATGTCCCCAAAATTCACGTTAGACTAAATATATTTTGGGGACTGTCCCTAAAATTTCAAAATGTCTCCATAATAGCCATTTCACTGAAAAAAAGTACATAAATTTATCATTATATATATATAAGCGCTCTAACGTTTTCAAACATAAATTAAAATCCCCTAATACAATCGTTTTCCCATTAAAAATTCATATTGCCGAAATAGATCCTCAACTTCTGTTCTAAACACTGATGCCGGATATGTAGGATTTTTATATATTATGAGAAAAGCTATGGATTTGTATCTGAAAATTGCATACTGAAAAACACGAATCAGTTATATTATTTCTACCGCCACTTTAAAAGAAATTCCACCCACTATTTCATTCTTGGCATTAACTAAAATACCTGTTGAGCGTCGTACAGACTCAAGCTGGACAGCAATACTGAACCCAGGAATCTCTATATTTATATTTCTAAAATTAGTGGCTTCTACAAAACACAGAATAGACGAAAGAAGCATAAGTCTATCTGATCGAATATCTGCAATATGCAAATTAAGACTTTGAGTGTTGTGAAAGAAAATGTCTAAGGCGGAACTGTTAACCAAGTGATCATAATGAGTTCGAAGAAGTTTAGCAGTCCGCAAATTTTCTAATTGAATTTTGACCTTATCATTGTCTTGGGGAGGCTTAGGAGGATTGAAGTTTCCTATTATAAACAATCTTGACGCTGTAGTTGCCCTACTGCAAGCAACATATATGGAAGCACGTTCCATTCTTGAATTTGTGTGAACTACCACCTTGCCATAAGTAGCGCCCTGACTTTTGTGAATAGTAATACCTTCTGCAGGTACAACTGGAAACTGCCTACGGTCAATGGTAACTTGCTCATTGTTCTTATAATGAAAGCTTCTTACTAATTTCTGAATTGGGGTCCATAAAGGTTCAGATCGGTGTGCACGTTTTGAGCGAGCAATTTCTCCTACGGCTTCCTCTGAGAACTTAATCCATAAAATAGTTAGAGTGTTGGATGTATCAAAATCTATTTGCATCAATATGCCTGATGCTCCGTTAACTAACCCATCCCCTGTGTCTACATTAACCGTCATCATATATTTTGCAGTGGTTTTTAAGAGAAGAGACATACAAAGTCCCTGCGTTGCTGACGTTTTAAAACTCCTAACACCTACTAATATATTATTTCTTTTATGAAATCTTCAGCGGTAGAATAAAACTGTTCCGTTGGAATTAAATTAAGTTTTGTTGTGTTGAAATGATCCACCTCATTGTTGCTAGTAAAGAGATGGATTGCGTCATCGGGCACATCGGATGGCTGACAGATCCGTGATCGGATAAGTTGAATATCATCAGCAGTCATGCAACCCGATGCCATATTATTTAAGGCTGACGCGAATAGTTGGTCATTCCGTTGTCGCATGATTTCTGTGAGCTCAAAATACTTAAAAAGGTCCCACAAAGAAGAGCCAAAAATAGCAAAATAAGGATCAGTGGTATTGGATTCAAAAATCCAACGACCACCTACTGGTCGTAATTGTCTTAGATCACCGAAAACAATTACAGAAATATTTCCAAAGGGAGCGGAATTTTTAAAAATTTGTTTTAATCGGGAATCCAAGTGTGAGAACATTAATGAACTAACCATTAAAATTTCATCAATAATAATTAATTTAAGTCTATTAAGTTTGAATGCAATGTATTAACTAAATCATGACTTAATGGTCTCAAATGAGAGCGAGACTGGTTGACTGGAAGAGAAAACATAGAATGCAAAGTTGAGCCACTGATTCCGAATGCGGCTTTTCCGGTAGGGGCACATAAAAGAATATATTTATTATTATCATTAACAGACCCATGAACGGCTCCTGCTTTCCGGTTGTACATATCAGACAGGGATTGGAAAATTGCTAAAATAATTCGGCTCTTTCCAACACCAGCACCGCCTCCAACAAATTCGTGGTACACGGATTTCATTTTGGCATTGTGCATGACATGTGTTAAATAGGTTTTCTGTTTTAAATTGAGGGACCCAACAATATTAGATAAGGTTTCTTCAGAAACTAAGGGTGGAAGCTTAATCAAGCGAACATTATTATCACCTACATTGTTATCATCCCCATTGACGTTTAAGACATTTAGTTGAGGATCTATCTCAGGCAATCCTAAGACTCTAAACTCATTGTCTTCTGGGTTTTCTATATTATCCTCATCTTCTGCCTGGACTGCATTATCCAATGCATTTTCAAGCTCACTAGCATCTAAAACATGATATTTCCTACGATTGCTTTCTATTAAATCTTTGTTAACGTTACAAAATGCCTCACAATCCCTAGTTAGTAACTCAACTTGTTCATTCCTCCATAGTGCACAGAGCATTACTAATTCCCTAAAATAGTCGTTTCTCTCAGTATTAACATTAAATCTTCTATATCTAATGATGCTTGACTTTGCCTTTTTCTAATAAAGCCGCTGTCATCGGAAGGGCATAAATTACTGACTCGGTAGCCCTAGGCTGTTCGTTATCGTCTCCAGTTTCTTTCTGTCATCTGGTTTTCTTTTCAATAAGTCCTTCGTTTTTTCTGGGATGTTCTGAAGTATTAATAAATACTACACCAGTACTGCTACCTGATAAAGGCATCCCTAAACAGCAATAAACGGCTTCCTGAGCAGAGATCTCAGTGCCACAAATAAATTTGTGTCCTATATGTTGTAACTTTTGCTTGATTGTTATATTACCCCGACTAATTTCACTAACTGCTTCTCGCAATAAATTTGAAATTCCTCGCTGGGACTTGTTAATATAATTTACAACATAGGAGCAGCAAGCATAGGGATCCAGAATAAACTGAATATCTATATTTGCTCGCTGCATCAAGAGAAGATGCTTATTATAGCCGTTTACCTTAACAGCACTGAAAGATCGCTTTAAGAAAACTTTGGGTTTCTTTAGACTCGATCTTAGTGCATTAATATACTTCTCAAAGGTTGAGTTAGGATGCACGTGGGACAGGAAGTTATTAAAATCTTTGAATAGTTCCAAGTATTCATTATTAAATGGATATTCTAACGCTGCTAGAATTCTTTCAAAATTTCTTCTATGCTCCACTATATTTTGAGTGTTTTCTCCAAACGGGAACAAAATTTCAGTTTGAGGCATAGGAGGGTATGGAATACCGAATCGACAAATTAGGTTTCCTCTAACTTGTCGTCTGCAAGAATGTCCGTGATTGTGAGTTTGATACTGTAGAAATGGTTGAACTTCCTGGCAATTAGTATCAGTTGTGATAAACTGATCAATAAATGACTTGATAGGTTGAATACTGATTCATCATTTAAGTCGAGCTTTGGGGCATCTTTCAACAAAATATGCCATGGACATGTGGAGAGCCTCTCTGCTGAAACTCAACTCGCCAATAAAACTGATTGACCCTATGGTTACCAAAAACACCGCCTTCCTGCTTCATTGTTTTCAAAAGCTCCCTGTATCGATGCTCAAAATACCTAGCACATGTTACAGGATCTGCTCTAATAAGACGGGCTTTTGTATCAAAACTTAAATTTGATGCGGCTTCTTCAGTTATAGGTTGCTTATCTACATTATTAGATAGCAAGACTAAAAGCTCCGTCCGTTTAGTCTCTGCTGCCGAAAATGTTATGAAAAAGGTCGGCAGACCAATCTGCCTGATCATAGCCATAACTTTTTTCTTTTCAGCTTCCCAATGGGCAGGAGAAGTGCGAATACCCTTTAACATCCTATAACCATCGTCATGCCTAATTAAAGATTCTATGTGATCCTCACTAAGGGCGTTTGCAGCCGAAATGCCATGAGTAGTAGAGAAGTATTATTTCTAATTTTAAGCATTTCTATCTTTTTATAGTTAAGAAATAATTTGTCAGCTCTACAACCTCTCCTATCACTATTCCTGAGTTCTGACCTTACTTTGGTTGTAAAACTTTCCTGACACTTTCTTTTATTGCCAGCAAATATAGTTGGGAACGCCAACGCCTCAAAATCGTTCTCTTTAATCATATCTAATGGACGCTGGCCTTCTCCAGGAGCAATAATTATTCTTTGCATGTTAACATTTTCAGTAGGGACATTTTCTAGCAGCGTTTCCTGACCTCCTGGGTTAATATTTTCCTCCTCTATATTATTTTGCTCATTTAAATTAGATCGTGCAGATCGTTCTAACAATTCTGTAGCTAAGCTGCTATCATCAGCTGATGCTACAAAAGGAACAGCCGTATCATTATTTGGAAACGTGGACAACCACTGTTCATTAACAGTGACATGGTGTTTCATATACAGTTCTGTGCTCTTTAGAAGCCGGATTGCTTCAAAAATTTTGAAAGGTCTGATGGTTTCAGCCATAAAATCATGGTTGTATTCCAATTTCCGTTTCAAGTGTAGTTGAATTACCTCAGCTTGATCAAACGCTCTTGGAAGTAAAGTTACAACATTGGCCACTTGAATTGGCACATTCACCACAGCTCCTTTAATAGCATTTTGGCGACCATATCCCAAAGACTTAATTGTTATAAAAGGAAGACGTGGAGAAATAAGTCTTTCTTCTAACGGCGCACAGTGGGGCAGATCCTCATTTTGCGTTGCAAAAATCATATCTTTTGATTTGATAGAAAACTTTATAAGCTTTAAAATGAGTGTTTTCACTGCGTAATAGGCCTAATGGTTGATTCAGGGCTTTCGGTCAAAGTTGAAAATATTTTCAGTGCATATTTTACATGTAAAATTAAAAAAAAAATTATTTATTTTTTTCGAAATATAAATTTCAATCTTTTTATTCTTTAAACAGCATCGTTTAATATAAAAAAAGTTTAATTACGTTTATTTAAAAAAAAAAAAATTTTGTTTTTTGATAAATCTTGTATGATGCCTCGCATAACGAAACGTATGAAATTGTACTGCGCTCTTCCTCTTCTAACACCATTTTTATTGTGAGGTTGCATCAGTTTTCGTCCTATAACTCTCCCAGACGCAGCTGGACGCATGAAAGACCGTTATTTCGTTAGAGAATTGATTAACGAAGACTCCTGTGGTAGTGGGATCGAGTCCTTCGAGTCCAATTTTTTTCTATTCCATCAAAGTCAAAAAAATAGCCTAATTTAGTGCTTTTTTTAAACATCGCTGGAATGAAAGGTCAACAAGTGAAGAAACAAAATTCTACGGCATTTAATTAAAAATGAATGTACTTTTCAGATGAAACCAAAAACATAAAGATCGGTCATATAACTTGTCATCAAATCAGTTTTAAAGTTTGCATTTTAGAAAAATCCACATTTGTGCGCGCACTGAAATAAGGTCAACTTTGAGAGGCTGTCACGCCCACAATTTTAACTGATTTCAAAATCTTTTGGATTTGTAATCTCTGAGATTCTCTATCGAATGCTTTATTACTTTTACAAACGCTTTCGTCAAAAAAATGATTTTTGCCACGCATATCGGCCGCCTGCCCCAGTGTGCGGCGTTAAGCCTATCAAACTTTCATGAAGCTTTGGGAAATCAAGGCCATTTGCTATGGAAGCTATTGGTTTTTTGCCTTTTTTAATATCTGTACTGCAAGTCTTGCAAAAAGCTATATTTGTTATCCGTTGGGATTCAGATGCGATTTAAGAAATTTGAACTACTTGAAGGCACAAAATTGCTTTCAATAGTTGCACGAGACAATTTTGTCATATTTTTTAAAACCATGATCCCTTGCAGCAGAAACAAGCGTAGTGGGCCCATTTTTGACGCTTTTGTTAAATTGGGTTATAATTTTATTTAAACTTATTATTATTTCTACCTTCAGTTCTCTATCTTCTGGAGGGATAATCAGCGGTGTTGCCTATTCGTGTCACATTTCTCTAATCTCTTCTGCTCTATTTTGACTATTGCTTCTATGCCTGACTAACTCTTTTGATACACTCAATTTGGCGTCAATGGCCCGCTGTATCTTGCTAGTATTCAGACACTTCGCCTAGCATTTGTATTATTTAGCTTGCTCAATAATCCTACGAATACGATTACCTCTAACCACAGCTCTTTGACTTCTATCCCTTTCATTTCTAAAGTTCTTCTATTTAAGTCTTGACGCTGTGAGCTCGACGATCTCTGTCTTCTTCCCGTTCTCCCTCCCTAAATTCTTGGTCCTGTCTGTGTAACTGGTGTTGCAAAGGTATTAATGCATGCTCCAATTCTCTAACTGGGTATCAACCCGTCGAGCATGTAGCTAAAATTGTCCTTTTGTCGTTCCTATCCCGGGGTTCTAGATCTAGTCTGTACGGCTGGTGTTGCAGAGGTTAGCTTCTTGCTCCAATTCTCTAACTGGATTATCAGCCCGACGGCAGCATGTGCTAGGTGTCTGCTTGTCGTTCTCTTTCGCCTCGAAATTCTAGGTCTTGTCTGTAGATCGCATAGTACTAAATTGTCTCTTTGTCGCTCTCTGTATCTCAGAAATTCTTGGTCTTGTCTTTTGCAGCTGGTGTTGCAGAGTGTGTAGCTTCACCTGATCAGAAATCGCAGAAATTCTATTGATGTCTTGTATTATCTAACCCTTTGAACGTGACTATATTCTTCATTTTCCTACGATATCTTTGAGATAAAAGCATTATCCTGTCTTTCACGTTCAGCGTATTCTGAATCTGACCTATTCAAAAATTTTCTATTTTTTGTCTCCCTAGACCTAGCGGAAGCTGATAACTTTTCTGCTCCCAGCATTTAATAAAATATTATAACACTTTATAAAAAATGTTAGTATATATATATATAAAATATAAAATATAAAAAATATATAAAACATTAAAATAAATAAAATGTATAAATAAATAATAATAATAATTGTTAATATATTATTGGTGGTTTAATATCAATTGCTATTATATTTCCAAAATATAATAATAATTATTCAAATTTATTAATATTAATAAAAATATTATTATTATTAAATATACAATTTTAAAAATATAAGAATTAAATATGAAAAAATATATAAAATATTAAAATAAATAAAATGGTAATAAATAATAATAATAATAATTGTTATTATATTAGCAAAATAATAATAATTGCTATTATATTTCCAAAATATAACAATAATTATTAAAATTTATTAATATTAATAAAAATAGTATTATTATAAAATCTACAATT